>NC_056741.1:197392284-197419725 GCF_019279795.1 Protopterus annectens
TAGTGAGAGAAAGCGCATGTTCCGCCGACTACCTTAGAAAGATGATAGAATAATAGGGTTGGGGTTACCACCTGTCCACCTTTGCGAGGGACACCCCCCTTGGGCAGTTGTGTCCTGCAAAATAAATGTAATTATGGCAAATTTCCTGTGATTTAGGGCAAATATTTCCTATATTGTCTGTAGTAGTTGCATAAAACAATTATTTTCTACCTGAAATACATAAATGTTATAAGAAACAGTATAGGCAACTATAATGCTACAAGAATAACCTTTTATTTAGGCAAAACAGTGAAGTCCTCTCCTTTCTACTGGCTGTGGGTATGTGTTGCCCTGCAAAATCTGACGTCTCTACATACATAGGGTTGCCACCTTTCCAAATGGCCAAAGTGGGACATGTTCTGTAGAAATGTCAGACTTTCCAGGACAAAACATACCTACAGCCGTGCATAGTACAGAATTATACTTATTTGCACAAATAAAAGCTTATTCTAGAAACATTTGAATTGCTTATGCTACTTCACATAACATATAGAAGTTTCATATACAAAATAACTGTTTTATGCAACTATTAAAGAAATGTAGAATATAATATTGTCCTG
Source organism: Protopterus annectens (assembly GCF_019279795.1). Lineage (NCBI taxonomy): Eukaryota > Metazoa > Chordata > Ceratodontiformes > Protopteridae > Protopterus > Protopterus annectens. The sequence continues at coordinate 197,392,884 of NC_056741.1, forward strand.
TAATCAGGACATTTGCTATGTCTTGATTATTTTTGCAGGACACAACTGCCTAAAAAGGGACTGTCCCTCGCAAAGTGGAACAGGTGGTAACCCTAAAGTCCCACCTTGGCCAATTGAAAAGGTGGAAAACCTATAATAGGTATGCGGTAGCATGACTCGGCCGACGGATGTGGCTTCCACAACCCAACTACTTGTCTGTATTGAAGAGTCTTGGTTCCTATGTATCAGCCAGATGGGAGCAGATTGCATGAGGAACACACAAATAATATGATTAATTCACTGGACAGGCCACTGATTCCATACAGTCAAACGCCATGCCGTTGCCTAATGAGCAGCCATTCCTGATACGGTAGTCAGGAGCATTCTTAGGTCAACTGGTGCCCTAGGCAAAAGGGCACCATGGCACCCCCCACCACACCACCCAGTGCCCCCATCCTGGTCTACCTACATTAAATAAATACTGGAAAAGTGCCACTATTAAAGCGGCACCCTTGGCAGCCACCTAGTTGGCCTATGCCTAAGGCCGGCTATGACTGTAGTCATGTAGTCCGATGTAATAGGCATCACAAGGTGGGAGCAAATTGTATGAGGAACACACAAATAATATGATTGATTCACTGGACAGGCTGCTGATTCCGTATAGTCGAATGCCATGCTGTCGCCTAATGGGTAGTCATTCCCGATACTGTAGTCATGTAGTCCAATTTAATAGGCATCACAAGGTAATATTGTGGTCCTTGCTCCCACCCAAGGGAGTGAGTGACAGATGCAAGCACCAATGTCGGTGCATTTGCAAGTGCGGGAGTGAGCAGGTGTAAGCGTGTTTGGCTACCAGTATGTGAGTATTGCAATGGTAAAGCAATGTAGAGGCTAACCAAGTGTAAGAAGCTGTAACAGGAGGTCAGTAGTGTTTAACACAGCGCAAACCCATGCACATCTGCTCCCAACTGCTTTAATGTGCCTTACTCTCTCCATATCCAGTGGTCTTGTTCTGCCCTGCAACCTATTAAACGTCCTTTGCAAGGGTCGGAACCAGGACCCTGCGCACACAGCTAATGTGAATTACCAATACGCCATGGCAGATATACAGACAATGGACAGTATCACAAACATATCATACAGCGCAGTCATTCAACATTATAGGAATGTATCCCATCATGTAGATGTATATGTGAGTGTTTATGTCCAGCATGTAGGTACATACAAATATAGAGATATATGAGGAACATGCCATGTGGCAACAAAGCATTACAAATGAATGAAATGGGAAACACCAGCGATGCCTGTATTATGTAGTGGTGTTGCTCTATGTGATCTCAAGACTCCCTCAGGCAGACATGTGTCAGTCATACATGCAAATAGTTGTACATTGGCCATATACATCACTCTATGCATGTAATGTACATTAACACAACAGTACCCGTCCAATCATTATGTGTGAACACTACTCTTGCAAGGTGCTGTGTGCAACGTCATCATCATGATAAAGGTAAATGGGGTAACCATAGAGAGACCGGTAGTGTTGTGTGTACAATGGGGTCATCCTCATCACGTGTACCTGGATCATGTAGGAGTGATGTGCATACCAGGATTGTGCACCTGAGAGAAAGGGGTGAGGGTTACAGGAGTAAGTTGTGATGCATATTACAAGGGTTTCATGTGTCCAGTGGGCATGTGCATGTAAGGACAGCTATGTATAGGGCAGATGTTGTCCTAGGAGCCGATTGGCCTTATGTTTCCGTAGGTGAGGGTCAGATGTAGGGGAAGGAGTGTAGGTATGGCCATGGAGGATAGGCAGGATCACAGAAAAGACAGCATACAGGGCTGGTATATGACACATGTGGGGGGGATACCCCCCAGATGGGGATGGGTGTTCAGCATTCACAAGCCCATGGGAACAGTGGGACGGAGGTCCCCAGCCATGGGCAACTGCCATTGTACCTAAACAGCTGCAAAGGAGGCAGTGCTGGGGGCTATCCAGGAGGGGTAGCATCACCCTGTAAATGTGACACTCTGGCCTTGAGCTGGCGTATCTGGCTTTGAAACCCCTTAGTGAGCCACCAACACAACACGACAGGGACTGCATGACAGCAGACATGTACCTGTCTTGTCCCGCTCCCAGGGGGGACATGCTCCATCCTCAGTGTTTATACCACCAGAAGGTGGTGCAGAGCCAACAGAGGTTGATGTCTAAGGCTGGGCCCCAGATATGCTAGTGCCTGGTGCCATGGTCAGCTGACATGGGACAGGAGGTTCTGCCGGGACCTCCCATCCCATTCAGCCTATGGTGTTGCAGTTTAAACCCACATATGGCTTAGTGATAGACAACAGCATACAGGATTACCAATGGCAGTATGCATAGATATCACCTGCAACCCAACACAACAGATGGTATACATTTGCAGATGGAGCACAACACATGCATATATACTGCATGCCAGCTGTTACAATGTGTACTAGACGTTTGACCGCAGCTATGAACAGTTGCCCATTATTGGCTTGTCACTGGGAACCCCAGACAGTGTCTGTCATACCACTGTCTCATGTGACACATGTCCAGTCAGGGATGCAATGGCAGTAACACATCCCTATCATAATGTACTGTCTGCAATCCTCACACCATGCTTCTGCTGTGCACAGATGTGTGTTCAGTGTGTAACACAGAAAACAAATGGTTGCATACACTAACCAGTTCACAGATGGCCCTATAGATGGGGGTCCCTCATGAACAGAGTACTGTCGTGTCTGTATTATAACATGCAGAATAGCCATTACCACACACATGTTAAACAGGCAGTAGTCTCAATGTAGCATAGCTACACTTACAAGCTGTAGTCATGTGTGGCACATCACCCTCCTGTCTTTAGGCTATTTACCACTGTGGAAAATGATTGAGGTACATCCAGATATCATCTGTGATGCTGTGTCAGAACACCACATCCAGGTACCACTCACAGCGACTTTCATGGCCAAATAACAACATGTTTTCCCTAGATAGTATACTGTGTTTATCATGCAGATGGCTATGGGAACACCATCGCAGCTGTACCACATGCAATCAGCTGGAGGAGAACTGCAATAGGTGCAGAGGCCATCACCTGACCATGTCCATCACATACAATAAACATACTGCTGCTGTACAGGTGTACTCCTTCACATCCACCAGAGAGTGCGTGGGTGGGACAGGAGACTTAACCATAAGCATCATCTGCCACACGCCGAACAGTACAGGGATCAAACCCCTGACTGACTACTCATTACTATTACATGTGCATGACGTTACTACATGTGCTACAAAGGCGACATGTTGCTGTGCTGTAAGAACATATATGTGTGTAGGTGAGTGACATCTGCAACAGAGATATAGTAGACATACATTAGGTGTGGCACACATGGCTTTCCATGTCAATGGATGCCATTGTCACCACACCCACACTCTCTAATGGACATGCATTGACACCTTTGCCAGGGCCACAAATACACAACGTAACTACTTAGTTTGCCACACTGCAGTAATGCACAGGACTACATGCACCACAGGGGATTTCTGGAGGTTCGATGGGCTAGGGCATGTGAAAGTGCTTGACATCTGTTGGTATGACAATGAGGGATATACTAGGAGTGACTGTGGTTGGGAGCATCACAACCCACACGCAGACACAGGGTGCCAGAACTGGCATACAGGTATGCATTGCTTCACTGGTGTGTAGTGGTTGGCTGTGCAATATGGCTGTACAAGGCTGGGTGAGGGGTAATCCTTGGCATCGCATCACCCGACAATGGTGTGCAGTGCAGGGGTGTAGTGTCTGCAATGTTACACACAGATGGGTACTGCATTATCTGTCCTGATATTCTGGTTACCAATGTGTATGGCCATAGCTTTGCAATGCATGCCATGTCTGTGCTTGATAGTTCTTCACATGGACATTGCCTGGGATGTGCATGTTCCACAATACTGTACAGTGACATATACAGGTGTACCTGGTTTGGCAGACATGTTGTGTACACAGCCTGTTATCCTCCATTATGCCAATACTGGCCTGGTGTGGTGAAACCTGCTTATAGTGAGCAGGTCGACCCTGCACCTGCATGGATAGTATGATACAGGTATTTCATGGAGTCAGTGGCATGGATCCATACAGGGCACATGTGTACAGCATTGTCTGGCCTTTGTGGATCACATTTGATGGCACCACATATGTTGCAGGCATTCAGTGTGGAACATAGTGAAGGCACTATATCCGCATATATGTGCCTATTGTACCACTGTACAGGGTGCCATGTTCTCTGCAGGCCACTGCATTCACACCAAGACTACCATCTGTCATCAATGTGCATGGTACTAGCAACTTAGCGGGATATCCTAGGCAAGTTTGTTTGTGCATGGCACATGGGTGTGGGACATATACTGGGTACTAGTAGGGCTGCATACTATGTTCACCAGGCCTTTTTGCCAGATGCATGGGTATGGCTTGCCAACACAGTCCCGTGGCTGACTGACAGCTGTACTCCTCGTGAGGTGGCCAATGTGTCATAAGACGGACACCATATAGGAAAGCTACAAAATCTGCTCCCAAACAGGTCCAGTGGTAAGACAATCACGGCCACCTCTACACAGGCTCTGACAGACAAACACACACACTTGCATGTCCTGTATACAAACCCCTACCATATCACACTGCAGCAATATGCGTTTAGGGCATGGAATATAGCGAATACTGGGTTACGGCATGTCTACAGGTGTATACCTAGGTGATTGACAACAGCAGGAATGGCAAAGGTGGTCATGCGATTTGTACAGAGAGTGCATACTCTACAAAGCACTGTACTTGTCTCGTAGGCAGACACACACACACACACACACACACACACACACACACACACACACACACACACAAACACACACACACACACACACACACACACACACACACACACAAACACACACACACACACACACACACACACACACACACACACACACACACACACACACACACACACACACACTTGGCATGTCTGGGATTAGAACACTGACCTAACTACTTTATTACACTACAGCATTATACAGTTACAGAATGCGCTACCGAGATTACTGGGACACACCACTCCCAGAGGTGTATTTGTAGATGGGTGACATCATCCGCCTTAACAAAAGTTGGTTATAAGAAATGTATGGAGTGTGAGCAGTCTAAAAGCATTACTCAGTCCTCAGGCAGATGGGGACAAACACACACACACGCCCCCACACACACACACATGGCAAGTCTGGGATTAGAATACCGACCTAACTACTTTATTACACTACAGCATTACGCAGTTACAGAATGCGCTACTGAGATTACTGGGACACAGCACTCCCAAAGGTGTATTTGTAGATGGGTGACATCATCAGCCTTGCCAAAGGTGGGTATAAGAAATGTAAGGAGTGTGAGTAGTTTAAAAGCATTACTCAGCCCTCAGGCAGATGGGGAGAAACACACACGGCAAGTCCGGGATTAGAACACTGACCTAATTAATTTATTACACTACAGCATTACGCAGTTACAGAACGTGCTACTGAAATTACTAGAACACAGCCTTCCCAAAGGTGTATTTGTAGGTGGGTGACATCATCTGCCTTGCCAAAGGTGGGTATAAGAAAGGTAAGGAGTGTGAGCAGTGTAAAAGCATTACTCAATTCTCAGGCAGACGGGGACAAACACACACACACACACACACACACACACACACACACACACACACACACACACACACACACACACACACACACAAACACACAGCAAGTCTGGGATTAGAGCACCAAACTTACTACTTTATTACACTACAGCATTACGCAGTTACAGAACATGCTACCATGATTACTGGGACACAGAACTCTCACAGGTATATTTTTAGGTGGGTGTCATCATCAGCCATGCCAAAGGTGGGTATATGCATTGTATAGAGTGTGAGCAGTCTAAAAGCATTTTTCAGTCCTCTGGCAAATGGGGACAAACGCACACACACACACACACACACACACACACACACACACACACACACACACACACACACACATGCCAATGGTGGGAACAGAACACCTGCCTATTTACAGATCACTATTACAATGCTACATAGTTACGAGTCGCGCCACACAGATTACACATTTCAAGGCTGTCATTATGACCTGCTAGGAATTTGGACATCAACAGGGATGCTGGCAGTTAAGATGTACATACCTGTGAACCTGTGTGTTTAAAGTAGGAATCCATCCTGACCTGGAGTATGCCCATCTGTGGAATGGATGACTACTATCACTATACAGGGTTACAATGGCCATGCCCATACACAGGGGCACATAACCGACACAAGGTTTCACTGGGCATGCTCACACACTTAAAAGCACAGGGCTGTTTGGAATGCACTATGTGTCCATCTACACAAGGTTATACTGGGCATGCTCATACACTTAGTAGCACAAGGCTGTCTGGGATGCACTCTGATTCTAAACATGGAAGGCCACAGTGGCCATGCTATTACAGATAGATGTAAAGAACACATTGTAATGGGCTCTGATGTTAGTAGTTGTCATTGTTAGCTGGAACACTGCTCTACATATATTTGACACCGGTCTTTTACATAATGTCTGCTGCTGTCCATCACCTTAGATGTACCATCCTATACCAAGCACAATATCATCACTTGCAGTGATGTCTTGCTAGGAGTGGAAACTGCTTGACCAACACAATGAGCCCTGCTAGAGGTGGCAACTGATTGAACAACACAATGAGCCAATGTCCTGCTGTAAGTACATGGTTGTCCAGTGTTTGTCATTCTGGTATGACATGACTGACAGTATACAGGCCTTTGACACATATCACATGCATCCATGATTCAAGGGAGTGGGGATAAAACCCATCCTCCCATACAGTGCCATTCCAAGGCAAATGTCCTAAACACAAGATAACACCCTGACACCTACAGGACAATTGCATTGTATGCTTATGCTAACCAGTGCTAGATTTGTAGCATCCATAATCACAGCTGCTCACTGTAGATCCAACAATGGGGAGTACTGACATCTGTGCAGTGAGGAACACCTGGCTGATGGCTCTGTAGTGCACAATAGCACTACCACCATATAGCTCAGAACCAGACATGTGGGCCATAACACAGGTACGGACAGCTCCAGGTGGTGGTGTCCCCACATACATTGAGGCCACTCACATGTACTGACTGGTACCCCCATGAAATACATCACAGATGAGTCATGTGCAGGACACAGTGTCACATGCTGAATTCTAGGATGTAAACCTCAGACACCACTATGCCCTCGGACCACCAACACACATCCATACATGCTGTAGGACATATAAGAGTACACCACCATGAGACCCTTGACCAGTGGACTATAGCAAGCTCTATATCAACTGTAGAGAGTACCCATGTACTGACACAGTTGCATCATGTGTTATGCAATGCAGTGATACCACTGTCTGTAACCAGGTCAGCTGTACACATACCAGGGGCCCTCAGCTATTTACAGCATTAGCAGATGACTGTTGCTGTACACCAGTACATACCCTCATGTATGGATATGACATACATGTACCTGCCCTGAGTATGTACATGCCACACACACAACATACATGTAAATCGCATAGTTGTTGTTGTTGTCCTTTGTGCAAACAGATGGCTACAGCCATTATGCACATGCACATGGAATGCAGGTCCATGGCTGCTGAATGCTAACGGTACATAAGGTGTGATATCAATGTTGAAAGAGGTGACATTCCCTCAGTACTGGCCACTCATTACACCTATCATATCATACAACAGTCCATGTGTCATGTATGTCATTACACATGTACACCAATTGCAATGCCTACAAACATGCCCAAATGACAGTATTGTAGGACCTACACACATGTACATGTAGTGGTGTGCATTCAGATAACATGTGTGTGCAGTTGCTGATGTATGCAGGTGACGTGTATGCTAGTACATCATGCAGTTGCAATGAAGCCTCAACATTGCCAACTGTATATGGTGATATGCTGAATGTATGGAAAGATGTACCTCAGGTATGGACAGATGTGTGGAAGTAACTAAGTGGTGGGGCATCTTTGCCGATGGATGTTTGCTGAGGACAGCTCACAGGTGTGTCACAAGTGGTCCTACAATAACCTGTGTAACTGGTAAGCAATGGTTTCATTAATTGAAGGACATAACACACAACTTAGACAGCGGTCAGGGTGACAGTGAAGGTAAATCACTTGACACCTGTTAACAGTTAAGATGTCCCGTGTGCATATATTAGCACTGTTGCCAAAGGAAATGTCAGTACACTTTGTAACATGTGCAATACTGCTGTAAGTCTGTCATACATATCAGGAGCTAGGCAGGTCTTTGATTCACAGTACTGGAATGTGTGGTTGCGTGTGTGTCCATATATGTCACGTATGGTGGGGAATGCATCTCAATTGTTACTCACTCTCCTGTACACTAGTGTACACATCTGTACAGACTGCAATGTAGAAAGCAGGACATAGGCAGGGGCGTGTATCTCACACATGTGAGGTATCTGTATGTGCATGACATAGGTGTATTCAATACTGAATGCCACAGAGTGTGTGTGTGTGTGTGTGTGTGTGTGTGTGTGTGTGTGTGTGTGTGTGTGTGTGTGTGTGTGTGTGTGTGTGTGTGTGTGTGTGTGTGTGTGTGTGTGTGTGCATGTATAGCTGTCTGGTCCCTGGAGTGAGGATGTATGTTACCATACTGAACTGATAAGACCCCCTCCCCCCAGCCAGGTGATGGAATCTACTATCCATGTTGATGTCCCCGATCTTAGGCCATACTGACTACCTGTACATGTGCATTCTCTGTGGTGCGTCATGTAGATGCACAGTACTGTAATGATGATTTGCACATAGGCAGGGGTCCTCACCAGTAGCAACTGTGTGCGAGTGTGTGTTACTGTGTTGGTGAATCCATGAGTGTGTGGGTGTGTTACTGTGTCACTGAATACATGTGTGTCAATACCTGAGTGTGTGGGTGTAGTTGTGTGTTGGCATCCTGTCATGGGAATGTGTATTACTGCTTCCCAATGAGGTATCACACTTCCCACTAGCCTCTACCCTTGTGATCAGCTAGACCACTCTCTTACCTCACCTCTCTATGTAACTGTACCTGTGATGTCACTCTGTATGGATGTAACATCTGTAGCCACAATAGCTTAATACACAGCTATCATGTTCTTGATCAGTAGACGTGTTTGGAACGTGGGACATTCTCACTGTTATGTGGCAGCTACATGGTGCATGCTGATATATTCATACATACCTGTGAGTAATCCACATTGACATATGGAACACTAACTGCAAACACTGACATCCACCGGCACATGCAATTAGACCTGAAGGAGGACAGCAGAACATCATGACCAACATGCAGTTACCGTTGTTACACAAGACACATACTGTTAACAGTACAAAATGCATTGTACACCTGTAGTACATGGTATGTCTGCTGCCTGTCAACAGTACTCAACAATTGTAAACTACATTTATCTCCTAGTCTGTTCACCCTGTGCATTAGACCATATGAGCATGTCCCTGCACCAATGGTGTGGATGTCAGGGATGCAGCACAGGCATCATTATATGCACATGGTGATAATGTTTGCCAGAGGCCTAGGCTGCACCATTAGATGACATCATGTGTGTCGGTTAGGGCCTTTGATCTAATTGGGTGTGTGTGGATACTATGCATGTGTGTGTTGTGGTGCCCTATATATGTTTCCAGTGTATGCGTGTATGTATGCACACAGTTCTGGCATGCATCTGACCTACACAGGGGTATTAGTGACAGCTTCGAACTGTACAGGTCAGGTTTTACAGTTCACGGTGTCCGACTACAGACATGTGACCTGTGCCTGCCAGGGGTTGCATGGGCACAACCAGGCAGAGGTGCAGATTGGGTACTGTCTGATGTCACTTGTCCACTGGAACCATGTCCCTGTTGGGACCATCCTGGGCCATGTGCACGTGGCCTGCTGTGTCATGGTGTGGACAGCACAGCACCAGATGCACTGCTGCTGCTACTGCCACTATGGGAGTGGACATGTGAGGTAGCTTGCACACATAGACCTGAAACAGGTGATGTAGCAGGCCTACATCCACGTGTCTGATGTCTCACTCCTACCAGATGTTCCAACACAGATAGCTCATGCTTGCAGATTGTCATGCCACTGTCAAGGACTCCAACCATGTCACCCAAATGTCTAGCCAAAGCTTTGGCAATCTGCTGTTGAGCATTTACCATTGACTGGATGTTGTTGTTTAAAGCACAGACAGCAGCCCTCAGAAGTCTCTGATCTTCTCTGTTGTGCCATTCAGCACGTGCCTGTGCCTCCTTTACAGCCTGAAACATGCATCTGGTAATACCAGCTCCTGTGCTCTGTGTTGCAGGAGCATGTTGGCAGAGGTCCTCCTACGAGCAGCACTGGCCACCTGCCTGTGTGGGGCACCACCAGTCAGTTGGCGGACACCATTATATGCAGGCACACCTTCCATAGCCCCCACACTTTTCTGTCCCAAGCTACCACATGCCAACTGTCCTCCCTTTATGGCCACTGGTGATGGGGTATGTGCAGGCATTGGATCTGCGTGTGGGGCTGAGGGGGATATAGCTGGAATGGCAACCAATGGCACAGTTTCAGCCCCTGAGAACTCTGCCTGTGCCTCAATCATATGTTCATCATCACTGCTAGAGTCTGTGGGGACACTAACATCAGATGTACCGCAGGAGGGCAATGCACATACATCACCTGTGAGGGCAGACAAGAACCATACATTACAATCTATACAATAGACACACACACACACACACACACACACACACACACACACGCATGTGATATGACAGAAGGCATGCAACATGCATGTGATATGGCAGATGGCATGCAGCGCAGACAATAATAGTGGTAGTTATCATACATCCCTGGGTTGCACACAACAGCATGCATGTGTCATAGCAGACAGCATGCAAATTACACAATCATAGTAGTAGTTAGTATACATCCTTGTGTTAGACCATGTAAACCAGCACAGGTTAACAGTACACCTGCCTTATATGTGTCATATGACCTTGACAATCACATGTAGTATGGCATGTGATCTGCTGACGTGTGCAATGGCATGCATACATGTTTAACACAATGGTGTCCTGTCAAATATACAGTGGGGTAATGGTGTCCCAGTGCATGTTGTGTGTCCGCCCTACAGATATACTGCACATTTAGCTGATGTGCATGGTCATTGCAAGGAATCATGAGGCATCTCTATTGCTATACAGTGTGAGTTATAGACACAGCTCATAGCCATGACTGTGTTCAGATACAATACATATTAATGGGGAATGTGACCCACATCACTGAGGTGTATACACACTAAACAATGATGTGGAATGTGTGACACCGGTCACTGAAGGGTATACGGATGACACTCCTGCACATCTGCAACCATATTGCTGCTGCCTGGCAACTATGGCCAGACATGGTGAACATGTCGGTACACCATGTCCCACATGACATCTGTGTACCACACACACACACACACACACACACACACACACACACACACACACACACACACGAGGAGCAAGTATGACATTGATGTCTGACACCAGCAAGTGGAATGTACTGTATCTGTGGGCTGATGTGGATACTGTACAGGTGACTGCTGTCATGTTGTGACACCCTCAAGATGTTCAACACATCTTATGTGGTGGATTGATGTCACGCCTTCACAAAATGTGCACAGGCCTGTAGGATGTCTAGTCTTCCACATCTACAATATAACCATTACACAATGGCCATAGTTGGACCATGTGTAGCCATTGTATGACAGGGTGTACACACAAGCACATCATGTTTACTGTGTGTGTTGCTTCATGTCTCTGGCCATCCTCCATGGCCATGTGTGTATATGTGTTGGCCAAATTATTGTGATGGGTGTCTATTTCACATGTCTGTGTTGTCCCATATGAAATACACCCATAGATGTCATATGCTCCACTGACAACAGGGTTATGAAGACAAAGGGTGGTATGTGGGATATGTTTGCAGGTAGGTTAGGCAGTGTTGCAGTCAGGCAACTAGATGTCATGGACATGTCAAGATAGTGCATCACATTGTGTGACATTCATAGCAGGGCTATGATCCAGACCAGTGAATCCTGTGGGCTGGCCATATGCCAGCCCACTGTGTAGTACTGGTTGTATTCCCCACATGTGTAGTTTTGATCTGTAATACATGTCTCTACAGTGAACAGCACCTCTACCATTGTATGCACAGCTTTCCACACATCTAGCAATGACAGTTTGTGAGGATTCATGTCAGTGAGGTGATTCACATAGTTTGCAGGTATTGCACATGGTTAGGCATTGTGATGCATTGCAGATCCGACCTGTGACAGGACCATACATTATGTGTACATGTTGTAAATGGCCAAATGGCAGACTCACCTGCAACGGGCTGCTGTCACAGGGGAATGCCAGAGGTACCTAAATAGGAGTAACACAGCAGTATGAGCATTATGTGTGCATACACAGAGTTGCATACTATAGTATGCAGCATGTGTGTATACATGCCTTGCGTATGATGTTACATTACATATTGTACAGTGACACATGCAACTATATGGAATATAGTTGTTATAGGTGCAGTACTGACTTACCAGGTAACTCCAGGCTCAGTGGTTGAGAGACACCCACCTCCACAATATCGGCTAAGGCTTGTGGATGTGGTTCTGCAGGTGTCCCCAAGTTGGCCAGTAGCTCCTCGGTATGTATGAGTGGGGGCTGGGTTGGTGGTCCACCACTTGTTGCACCTTGTTCCCTGGTGATTGCATTCACATGCTGTTTCTCCCATCTGATGAGGTCTGTACAGTGTCTTCGCACCTGCTGGTATGTGCGGTTGTGGCCACCCACATCATTAACTCTCCTGCGAAGTTCAAACCACAAGGCATCCTGCTGCTGTGCATCCTGTGGCACATGGCTAAACAGGATAGCATGATTGTCAAGTAAGTATGGGATGAGGGCCTCATCCTCCAAGCAGGTAAAAGGGGGTAGCCTTGCACATGGCATACCTGGAAGACATAATGATGGAGACAGGTCACAGTAACTCACAGAGACATACAGAGCTACAGCTGAACATACATGTGTATCAAATTTATTATGATTAAAAAGTTGTATTTGCAAATCTACATGACATTGACGTGTTTGTGTCGCACACATGTGACACTCAATAGTGAGTGGATATTATCACCATATATGTGTGTGTGTCACCTGATTACATTACTCATACTCCATGTGGATGCTGTCTTGATGTGGGCATGTCTGTTTGCCTGTACTGGTGCTCCTACCTATCATCACATGGCTGGATGTGTCCACATTAATGCAGTCGACCTTGATGCTGTGTATATGTCACATATACAGACTTACACTGCCTTAACAGACATAACCTGTGACCCTGCAGACTTGCTCACATAAGGTTTTACATGTATGTGTTCTGCCATATACAGCTACACAGCACTGTACAGCAATTCAACATCCTGCCATGTATCACCTGTGTTGCACATGTGATACACATGGGGCACTGGCTAGCCAGATGGTATTTGCAGGGATGGATATCAACTATAGCATGTACAAAGTCAACTAGTAGGCTATATGCCATGGGCCATGTATGAATCTAGGATGAAAGGTTACCTGGCTGTAGCTGACAGGCAGGTCTCTGGGGCCAGGTGGAGCAGTGCCACATTACTGATCCACAGGGTTAATGATAGATTTACCATGCGGTCATCACACCATGTCTGAGAGGGGAGCAATGTACAGCTTTGATGGACAGGAATGCATAGTATGGCAGGACTATGTAAAGTGTATGGGACAAGGATCTGTCCAGCATGTGGAAGGTGGATGTCCATGAAATATGTGTTTGAGATCAGTTTGTGTACGTGTAGCATGTCCAACATCACTGGGTTTGACATGGATTTATTCAGGGTATGCATCATGCTACATAGTGGAGATGGGAAATGTGAAGGCTGGTGTAGGCAATCTGCACATGGCCAATACCACTTAAAGGAAATCTGTAATCTGATATGGGTCACTTGAGTGTTGTGTATGTCTGGACAATAATCTCTATATTCATGTATGGCACCCTGTCATTATTAGGGTTGCCACATATGATACCTGACAGGTGTGGTGATGTAGCTGTCACAGGAAAGACAACTTCCCAACTGCATCCCTTACACACAGTGTCCATTATGTTGACTGCTGGCTAGGTGGTAGTTCATGGGTATAGAGTTATTAACATGGGGTGACAATGCAATATGTAGCTGACAAATTGTGGCCATATGTCACACACACCTCACCCACAAAGCCCTTTCTGTATGTTGTCCACAACACCCTTGAGTCAGCTATTGCTCCTCGGTCATAGTCATTCGCATACTTCAATAGGCAGATGCCTTCTGTTTGTCTGTGAGGTATGGACTACAATGAGGGAGGATACAATTAATTAACCTATCTTACTGTAGCTGACACTGGTGTAATGAGCATGTATTTTTCAGACACGTTCTGTAGTGTTGGTTCTGCCAGCAGTCCCATTGCAAAACACTCCTGTGACATAGGAATGTACATCTAGTATACCAAGTGTAGGTGGAACAAAGTATGGGTGATGATGTCCTATGATACATGCGAGAGATGCAACTATACGGCCAAACTGGAGGCTGAGCTCTCTCAACATAGGACTGGCAAGACCAGACAGGAGGAGAAGGTTACCACACGCACTATAGACCCAGTCTCACATAGTACCATCACAACCTCAAATCATACACATAAACACACAAAGACATACTCGGAGACTCTGATCAAAAATCTACCAAAACAGCAGAGGCCACCAAAGTAGACACCCAAACAACTACCACCTCATAACACAACACCTGCAACACATAGACCTCACAGTCAGAGTGTCAAACAGTCACAGCCCTTAAGGCCAAACACAATGCCAGACACACTAGTCATTGGTGACTCCATAGTCAGACACACTGCCGTCCTGCTCACCAGACTGAGTAAGGAGAGGGTTACAGTAAGCTGCCTGTCGGGTGCTAGAATCCGCCACATAACGCACGCACTCAGGTCTCTCAACAGCAGGTACAACTACGACTCAGTCATTGTCCACGCTGGTGTAAACGACCTGAGATGTACCTCCTTGGACTACATGAAAAGAGACATTGAGGAGCTCTCTGATTATGTAGCCCAGGCAGGTATGACCCTGACCTTGAGCAGTATCCTACCTTCACCAAGAATGATGCCACAATACAGAGATAAGATGATCAGCTTTAACAATTGGCTTAAACTCTGGTGTCATTCAAAGGGGATCCAATGTCTGTCTGCCTGGGATGACATGCTGGACAAGCCACGCTGCTTCACAAGGGACGGCTTGCACCTGTCACCCCTGGGATTCTGGATATTGGCAAAGGCTCTTGCCACCCCCATAGTGCCTTTTTTAGGCAAGGCTCAAATTCTAAACCTACCACCCTAGAACACAAAAATGGAAAAAAACTAAGGGTAATGCTGCTCAATGCCAGAAGTCTCAATCTCAAAATGCACGCACTCGAGGCCCTTCTCAGTATGGAGAACATGGATGTCTGTGCTGTGACAGAAACCTGGTTCAAGGCTCCTGAGAGCACCCCAGCACTATCAGGTTTTACCTCATACCATGCGTCCGCCCCAAAATCCGGACAATACCAAGAAAGGAGGGGGGGTATCCATATTCATCAAGGACACCCACACCTCAAGATTGGTGGCAACGCATGATGCATCGGAGACCATCCAGGTGCAATTAACCATAGGCAAGACTGCTCTGCAAATTGTAGCATGTTACAGGCCACCCTCACAAACTCAGGAACCTCACATGGCTTTCCTGAAAACACTGGAGGATAAATGTATCTCCAAACACCATCATACTAGGTGACTTCAATTACCCTAATATAGACTGGGAACACTACTCAAGCCCAAACACCCTAGCCCAAAAGTTCCTGGAATTCATAAACTGAAACGCCATGGAACAACTGGTCACCATCCCCACAAGAGGAGAAAACATACTTGATCTCATCATCACGAACATGGGAGCACAATGTTCAATACCGGAAGTATACCCTTCACTGGTGAGATCAGATCACAAACTAATCTCGCTGGAGGTCCTCATCCCACCCCCACCTGAAATAAAAAGACCACAGTAAAGAACTTCTTGAAAGCCGACTTCACACTTTTAAAGACTAGTGTGGTCTCCTTTAAGGCCCCGAGCCAGCGGAAACAGTACCCAAGCCGCTGAATCACTTACAAATGCCTCTACCAGCACCTACAGGACTGCATGGATAAGGCAATCCCAAGCAAAACAAAGACTCTTTGTACCAAAGGCAAGCGTCCAGTCTGGTGGACCCCAGCCATAAACAAACTCTACAACAAAAGGAGGAAGCTACTACAAGATAGAGCAAAATCCTTAAAAGGTAAGACACCTTTGATCACTACAAGTAAAAAACTAAGAGCTCTCATAAAATCATCCAAAGCAAACTTTGAGAGAAAAATAGCTAAAGACTCAAAAGACAATCATAAGGCCTTCTTTAGCTATGTTAGAAACCTGGGAGGAAATTCACAGATATGTTCAGAACTAGTTCAAAATGATGTGAAGATTACTGATCCTACAGACATTGCCAACATACTGGCTGACAGGTTCAGTGCAAACTTCTTCCCCCCTTCCCCCCCAAAAGGAGAGATATCTATACCAAACGATTGCAGCCCCCCAAACATCTCTAACACCCAAGTGAGAACTGCTCTCTCCAAAGCAAAAAACACAGCATCCATGGGACCTGATGGTGTCCCCGGCTGTGTGCTCCATGAACTCAATGAGGAATTAAACCCACAGCTAGGACAGCTGTTTAATCATAGTCTCACCTCTGGATATGTACCCAGGGAGTGGCGACTGTGACAGTGGTCCCACTTCATAAAGGCAGTGCCTCCACCGACCCTGGAAATTACCGCCCATTAGCTTGACAAGCCTTATCTGCAAAGCCATGGAGAGGATCATAATGGATCTCATAAATAAAGACATAGGAATTTGCAGACTTTGGATCCAACCCAGTTTGGCTTTGTCAAAGGCAGATCATGCCTTTTAAACTTGATTGACTTTTTGAAACAGTCACCAAAGCCATTGATGAGGGAAAGGCAGTCCATACAGCCTACCTCGATCTGGCTTAAAGCTGATACAATACCCCACTCGGGTATCATTGAAAACTCATCAGCTTAAATGTTAACCCATACATCACAAGATGGGTTGCAAACTGGCTGAGTGACAGAACCCACAGGGTCAGAGTTGCTGGTGCCATGTCAGACTCTAAGCCTGTCACAAGTGGTGTCCCACAGGGCTCAGTCCTGGGCCCACTCTGGTTTGGCACCAACTTCGCGCAAGTACAGGCAAACACGGGAGGGTTATGGCTGACAAAGTTTGCAGATGACTGCAAACTGGTTGCCATAGTCGAAAACACATCTGACACAGATATCCTTCAGAAGGGTCTCACAGAAACGGATAACTGGTGCCAGAGCCATGGCCTAAAGTTAAATGCCAAAAAATGCATAGTCATGCCCTTCGGAAAAACAAGGTTACCCCTAGCTACCATATAGGTGGCAATCCACTGAGCACAGAAGAAGTTATTAGGGACCTGGGGACCCAGGTTGACAGTAGCCTGTCATTCGACACCCATGTAGCTAAAGTAGTTAGGAAGACCTTCTACATTGCCCACCTTATCATGAAGGGATTCACATCTAGATCAAGGGAGGTCATAGTTTCCCTATACTCATCACTCATCAGACCAATGATTGAGTACAATGCCCCATTTGGAATGTATCTGACCCGACACTTGCAGCAGCTAGAGAGGCCACAAAAGTTCCTCACCAAAAGGATAAAGGGTCTCAAAAATCTGTCCTATGCTGCCCGACTGAAAGAACTTCAGCTCTATTCAGTTGCTTACCGCTTGCTCAGAGGTGACCTGTGCCTGACATACAAGGCCATGTCAAACCCAGATTTGATGAATATGCTTCACCTCAATAAATCTAGATCCATCACAGCCACAAGGCGGGAGGCTTAAACCTCGACACGGCTATTAATAGGACGTGCTGGAGGGATAGATTCATCACCCAAAGACTCCCTATGCTGTGGAACAAATCCCGGTATATGTGAGGCAGAGCACCTCGCTGGCCTTGTTCAAGAGAAATCTTGACCAATGGATGGGAGATCGCAGATATACCCCAGGGATTACCTCAGTGTCACTGCTCGACAGAGGCACAGCAAAATAATGGGTATAGTTCCCCATACTAAAGGGGTGGTGTAAGCCACAAAACTATGGGCTAGGCTTGTAAATGCCCTCGGGCAGATAGCCTAGTATAAACCTATGAACCTATGAACCTATGACCTGGTAAGGTTATGATATGCAGTGTGGAATCAACCTTACTGTCATCTACATATGTACTGCTGACATCAAATAATTTGATCAAGGTTCATGGCCTTTCAGACCAGACTCAGCAGGGTAGTAGTGCAGTACTTCCCATTATCAGTGGTGTCTCCCCCTTTGTGGGTTGTGATACCTGTTGGTGTGCACCATTCAGTGTGCACACAGCCTGACATGGAGCTATGTTTTACATGATATGTACGTGGAGAGCAACTTGTTTTGCCATATGTGTATGATACAATCTGTGATGCGGACAGGTCCCATGCAGCCTGAGTGCAGCTTGTACCTGCATAGTTGTGGGTACATGGGCTCTGTGGTGTACATGGATATATGATTGTGTACCTGTTGGGGGGGGCAGTGTGTTTATGTTATCCAAGACCCTATCTGGATTGCTTATTCATGCTCAGCACTTGTTCAGAACTTGTAAGCACTATGTAAGCTACTAATTACTATAGCACTCAATCTTCCTCATTGCCTAGATGTAAACAGGTTTTCTCACCTTCTTAGAGTAAAATAGCTCTTGTACTCACTTTCCTCACTTATCTTGGGGAAATTAGTTTTATATTCAGGCATGTCCAAAGGTCAGCTGCCAGTGTTCTCTCCTGTCTATCTGATGAATCTGGACATCTTGAGGCAATGTAGACATTGCCTCATGTACACAGACAACCCTCTACACCTACCAC
Source organism: Protopterus annectens (assembly GCF_019279795.1). Lineage (NCBI taxonomy): Eukaryota > Metazoa > Chordata > Ceratodontiformes > Protopteridae > Protopterus > Protopterus annectens. The sequence continues at coordinate 197,412,108 of NC_056741.1, forward strand.
CCAACACTACAACCTGTGAGAGATGCACTTATCTAGCCAAACTGGAGGTAATGCTCTCTCCAACCAAGCTTGACCCTGACAGTCAAGTGGAGAAGGTAAACATTTGCACCACACCACGCTCATCATAGTCTCACTGAATCTACCCCACCATTAACTGAGAAAACTACTCATGTACCAACTCATTAGCTCAATGCTTTCTGGAATTCATAAACACCAATGCCTTGGATCAACATATCCACACACCCACCAGGGGCAACAACATCCTAGACCTAGATATTACCAACATGAGTGACCGGTGTTCCACACCTGAAGTCAACTCCTCGTTGGTCCGATCTGACTATGAGCTGAACACCATTGATATCCACATCCCGCCCATACCCCCCATTAAGGGAACCACAGTATAATATGTCTACAAAGCCAACTTCATGCTTTTTAAGACAGATTTGGTGAGTGTCATGACACCCATGCAGATGGACAATACTGCTACAACTGCTGAATCCTACACAAATACACTCTATAAACACTTACACGAGTGCATGGATTGTGCTATCCCAAACAGAACCAAGACTCTATACTCCTAATTAAGGAAGCCAATCTGGTGGTCCCCTGCCATAAACAAACTGTACAACAGGAGGAAGACACTGTTACAAAGGAGAGTACAATCCATTGCGTGGAGGGGCTCCCTGGTCAGCCTCAGTAAGAAGGTGAGATCCCTTATAAGATCCTCCAATGCTAGCTATGAAAACAAAACCGCCACTAATTCCAACAACAACCACAAAGCATTCTATAGCTATGTCAAGTATCTCAATGTCAACACCCAGATCTGTTCTGAGTTACAGCACAAAGGCATGAACATTACAGAACCAACTGATATTGCCAACATCCTGGCAGATAGGTTCAGCACTACTTTTCCCCCCTCTCAAAGCTGCACACTCTAAAGCCAATATCACAGCATCCATGGGACCGGACAACATCCCAGGCTGCGTTTTACATGAACTTCAGAACGTACTGCCTCCCCACCTATGAACCATGTTCAATAATGGCCTCACATCGGGCTTAGTGCCCCCTGAATGGCATGCTGCAACAGTTATCCCACTCCACAAAGGTGGTGCCACAACGGACCATGGGACTTATTGCCCTATAGGCCTGACTAGCATGGTCTGCAAGTCCATCGAGCACATCATCATGGATCTCAGTCACAGAGACATTGGGTACCTCCAAACCTTAGACCCCTCCCAGTTTGGCTTTGTTACGGTCAGACCATGCCTCCTACACCTGGTGGACTTCTTAGAGACAGTTAACAAGGCATTAGATGAGGGTAAGGAGGTCCACACAGCCTACTTAGATCTCTCAAAGGCTTTCAACACCATTCCTCATTCTGGTATTATCGACATACCCATCCACCTGGAACATTAACCCCTACGTCATGTGATGGTTTGCAAAGGAGCTCATGGACAGAACCCACACAATGGGAGTTGCATACCCTAGGTCCGACTATATACCAGTTACAAGCGGCATCCCCCAGGGCTCAGTCCTAGGACCCCTCATGTTCAGTATATAATTCTCTGATGTACAGGCAAGCACAGGAGGGCTTTGGCTGAAAAGGTTTGCAAATTACTGCAAACTAGGGGACATAATTGTTTCCCCAGCTGTTACAGACACCATCTGGAAGGGTCACACTTAGATGGATACCTGGTGTCAATATCATGGCCTCAAGCTGAATGCCAAAAAGTTCATAGTCATCCTCTTTGGATATAACTAATTACCCATGGACTACCACATAGGTGCTAGTCCCCTACATACATAAAAGGTAATAAGGGATCTGGGAACCCCAGTAGATAGCAATCTCTCCTTTGATACCCATAATGACAAGGTGGTTAGAATATCCTTCTATGTGGCCCCCCTAATCTCTAATGGGTTCGTATCCAGATCAAAGGAGGAAATTGTGCCTCTCTGTTCATGACTTATTAGACCTATTAAAGGATACAACACCCCATTTGGGATATACCTTACAAGACAACTGCAACAGCTTGAAAGACCACAACAGTACCACACCAAGAGGATTACTGACCTCAAACAGATGACCTATGCAGCCCAACCTAAGAAACTCCAGCTGTACTCGGTTGCATACCCCATACTCACAGGTGATCTCTGCTTGACATACAAGGCTCATGTCCAACCCAGTATTGCTGGATATGCTCCACCTGAACAGTGGCCCATGAGAGCCACATGCTCTAGGGATATACATCAAACCACAACGATGACTAGAACATGCTGGATGGACAGATTCCTGACCCGGACATTTCCCATGCTTTAGAACATGATTCCAATATACATCAGGCAGGGCCCCTCACTAGCACTCTTCAAGGGAAACCTTGACGTGTGGATGGGAAACAGACATGTACCCCAGGGATCACTGCAGTGGCTCTGCTGGACAGAGGCACAGGGAACTGATGGCTCTGCCGTTCAGAGGCACAGGGAACTAACCTATAGAGGTGGTGAAAGACAACACACTCTAGCTAGGCTTATAAATACCCTTAGTAAGACAGCCTAGTACCTACCTTTGCACTTATTACATGTCTTATGTGCATGAATAGTTAACTAGCTCTTCCATTTTACTTTGCTATCATGCTGATAAACTGTCGGGTGACTACATGTCATATGTATCCTGTTATTGTGTATTGTAAATGCCAATAGACATAACTAATGTTTGCTTAACATAACAGTAATGCTATATAACTTGTAATACATATCTGCTTACAATAATGTACATTACACAGTTATTGGCACAATATCCCACAATGCAAATCATAATTGCACAGTGGACCAACCTTCGACATGTTATTCTCAGTAATACACCCATACATATGACTACTGTTACAATATATCAACATATACTATCCCCTGTTATAGCACATACTTGTTGGACAAACCTTGCCACTGACAGTGGCTGGTCAGGAATATTTGTGTTCAAAGCCCTTATATAGCATCCCTTGTGGTGTATGATGTGTTTGCCTTGTGACCTACAGCAGTACACACATAAATACTACAAGCGTTACTATGCTCAACAATACATGACTACAAGATAACTGTTTCCACTATATGGATTGCCTGCACTTTAAATATTACAGAACAGGTACTAAATACACAGACATACTGAGTGTTCTACATACCTTATTAGCAACCCGATGTGTCATTGACTGTCGATTCAATCCTTTTCAGTTTGTGTTTTAATCTTCTTTGTAACGTTCTGCTGGTATATACGGATGGTTTGAATGTGTGATAAGCCATCCTTTTCTAGTCAAATATCGGTAACATGTGCTATCCTGACCACCAGTTGGTGTTCCAAAGTAGTTAATTAGATGCACATCAGCTGTGCAGCTACTCCATTAGCCGATACTATGGCAACAGTGGTGTATAACTGAGAACTCCTTTTGTGCGTTGTCCGTTTGCCTTTCTTTTGAGGAAGACAGCCTGGATGTGTTGTTTGTGATGTATTTCAACAGCTATATGGAGATAGACAGTGATATATTAGCTTCATGCCTCCTGTGGATTGTGTGCAATGGCTAGACAATTTTGTTCTACATGTGAGTACAGCTATTATATTTCAGAACATTGCTACTTATGCAGGGTTTGTTTGTACCTGATACTTCTGCAGATTTTTCAGTCTGGCAAGGATGTTTGGGCAGCTCAAGGCTGTATGGCTATGCACGAACTGTTATGAGGTTTACAGTGTGCTCATCAAACATCCTTAATTTGGTGTACATGTGTATCATACTGTGCTGTTACTTAGTAATTGGTAACACTTCCCGGTGTACACACAACCCTCTGAAACAGAATTAGTGCAAACAAACCCTGTAACATCAGCAGCTGTTCCATTGTATAACAACAACTATTTCACATAGGGCCAAGTTAGTGTGTCTCTGACAAGGTATGTTAAGGCTTCTGCAGATGTCGTACAGTGAGTGAATAATTTGTAATGTTATTACATTTGTATTGTAATTTGGTTGGGTGTAGGGGTGATGTTGGTGGGTGTGTATAGCAGATGCAGGTGTGTAGGAACTGCTTTTATACATAATCGATATGTGTGTGAGGGTTCCTTCCCTATTTGAACACCTATCCTTTAGTGGACTAATACTATGGTAATTGCAGGCTGATTCATTAAGGCACTGTTAAGTGGTTCTTGTATAGCATGCAGGTGATGTTAGTCCTTGAATCCTTTTGGCAATACATCAGAATGTAATAAAGTGTTGCTACGTGAAAGCTGTGCATTTCTGTCATAGGTATTTGCAGTCATTGTAGTTGTGTTGGTGACTGACCATCTTTGGCTAGGGTTGCCACCTTTTCATATGGCCATAGAGTGACATTTTCGGGGCACACATCAGAATTTACAGGCCGACACAAACCCATGGTCAGTACAAGGGATAGAACTTTCCTTTCTTGCCTAAATATAAGCTTATTCTTGTAGCAGTTTAGTTGCTTATCCTGTTTCTTGTAACATGTAGGTATTTTAGATACAGAAAGAAGCATTGTCTGCAACTATTACATTACATATGGAACATAATTATGTCCTACAATCTCAGAAAATTTGCCACGTTTAATATAATTGGTCAGAGACAACCGCCCAAAGAGGGTCAAAGAGGGACTATCCCTTGCAATGTGGCACAGGTGGTAACCCTATCATTGGCTCATGTCCATAGCACATATTTGTAATAGTGTATAGGTATATACTCTCCATATCCCTTGTTCATAAAGGTTGGTCATGGCGGAATGTGTGATTGCTATGGTCCATGTTATACTCCTATATGAACACTTCAACTGCTGTATATAGGATACCTATGGAATCCCGAAACCACACAGTTTCGACACCCACAGTACCGGGCCCAGACTCCCATAACTCACATTACCGACAGTAACTCGCGAAAGTAACACGGACATGGAACACACACACGCACACACAGACACACTGCTACCCACCACATCCAAACAAACCATCCTACACTACATATGAGCAGGTGGGAAAGCCTCCCTACACCCCCCCATGTGGGTGTCAGTGCCTCCAACACCCCCCACTTCAATATTCTACCTCCTAGATCGCACAAACAGATGCACAAAGCTAACCTACACCCACACATTACAGTCCCCCAGGACCACACACTACACTCAAAACACACACTTACACACACTACAGCCCACAGAAACACACTTACACGCAGTAACCTACCTGAACCGCAACACCAGAAGCACTAACTGTCCCTTAACATCGTGATTTTAAATCTTGCGCATCTGGTGTTTCGGTACTGTGTTCTTTCGTACTTTAAGCCTCGGGATTACATGCGTCGGTATGTCAAGCAGTCGGTATGTGGTAGGTATCCCATTTATATGTACCTCCATGGTTATGTAGATGTTGTTAACCTATCTATATATCTAAATATATATGTATATCCCCATATATCGACATATATTTCTCTCTCTCTCTCTCTCTCTCTATATATATATATATATATATATATATATATATATATATATATATATATATGTTGATGTATATATATATATATATATATATATATATATATATAACATACACCTTTCATTGGTACATGCCGGTTTGTCCTATTTCCACACATTCCGACCTTTTGTGTTTTATCCTGTCAGTATACACAACTGCCATTGCTACATCTCTGGTAGCTTAGTGGTATGTTATTGTGAAGATTGTGTACATGGTTGCGTGTTCTAATCCTGGCAGTGGTATTTTACCTCTCAGAGCAGGCACTGGTAGTGCAGGGGTGATTAACGCACATTTCAGCGGTTGTGTGTTCCACATGTTTATTATTCTGTGGAATATTACCTAAACATGCAAACTGTGTTTAAGGTATACTATGTAACATGTAAACATCTAAGAAGATTCCTGTCAGGATACTCCCCATTATTTGGAACTACATCCCTGATTACATTATACAAAACCCCTAACACTCCAGGAAATCCTTGCAGAGTGGGTGGCAAATAGTGGACACACCCCAGGGATCCCACAATTGTCTCTGCTCCACAGAGTGACAGTTAGTTAATTGATGGGGTGGTGACAGCAGACACTTTTGCCTATGCTTATGAGTGGCCTCGGGCAGTTAGGCATGTACCTACCTATATATCTATGAGCCTCTACACACAGTATGGACACATGATGATAGCTTAATTTACTGTTCAGGTATTGACTTACCTTGTGCCAATGGCAGTTGTGTGTACAATAGTTGATGGCTACCTATGTAGGATGCACACAGTAGACCACCTGTACATGACAATTTACAGGTGATTGTGTGTGTGTGCCATCCATGTTTGCTGTGTGTGCAGGTGGAGAAGGGTGTCAGTCCATGAGTGCCTACACTGTCAGTGTTGTGTGCTATACGTTCCCTCTTTGCCAAGGCATGGGCATACTGGGCACACCTCCGTCTGCCTTCTAGGGCTAGCACAGGGTGTCCGTGGTCTGAGTCCCTCTGTCCCTGTGGGTCCCTTGGCAATGTTGGTGGGCTGTGAGGGCCTTCACCATTCTGTCCTTGCTGCAGCTGTTTCCACAGTATCACATTGTGTAACATGGCACATGCTATGAAGATGTGGGCACACGTGCCTGCAGAGTACTGCGAGGCTCCACCAGTTATGTCCAAGCAACGGGACCATTAATTCAGCATCCCAAACATGCACTCTATGTTGATTGTGGTTTCTGCGTGTGCCTCATTATGGTGTTCTTGCATGGCTGTGTGTGCATTTCTGATGTGAGTCATCATCCACGGTTCCAGTGCATAGCTATCATCCCCCACCAGGTGGCCATATGGGATGCCCCCTGGCAAATACCTGATACAGCTGTGAGGCATGCCAGATGTGAGAGTCGTGATATCTTCCAGGGCTGCCAGCACACACATCCATGATAATGGCCTGGGCATTGCACATGACCTGGCAGTTGATGGAGGGATATCCCTTGTGGTTTATGTAGTGCCTACCCTGCTCACTAGGTGGTGACATGATGTGTGTGTGCATGCAGTCTATTGCACCCAGTACCTCCGGGTAGTCTGCCACATGGTGGAAGAGATGCATATTGCTGACCAACTCCCCCTGCATTCGGGGGAAGTATATGTGCTCATTGGCATGTGGTAACATGGCATCCAGGAACTGGTGGAGTACCCTGGATGCTGATGCCTGTGAGATTGGCCTTTGGAAGGTACCTGTGGCTAGTATTCTCAAGCTTACACATACCTTCATGTCCACTGGGATGGGTGCCCCCATCTGTTACTTCTGGCTCTGAGGCATGGCCGGCACAGCTCAACAAGTTGCTGTATGATGTCCCTGTCCACCCTGTAATGCACTACTATCTCCAGATCATGTAGTCTCTGGTAGGTTACCCTGGGTCTGAACACTCTTCTCCTCCTCTGGTGCCTGAGATGGTTGTCAGCATCATCCTCCACACCACCATCAGTCTACAACACATGCTGGTGAATCAAAGCTATGGAGGCCCCTAACATGTACATATTAAAAGTTCCCCGTCTGTAGACACCAATGGTGCAGAGTGTCTGGGTCCTTTTGGGAAATACACAAAAGGGGGGGGTGTGTTTTTGGGCTTTCAAAAAAC